>NC_056741.1:1479066396-1479083896 GCF_019279795.1 Protopterus annectens
CAGGAGAGGGAAATCACTTTAGAGCACAAAGGTGGGGCATTGAGGAGTCAAAATATATGGTTTGGCTCCTAGTCCATGATCATGAAGCACAACTCATGCAGGGCCAGGTTCAATGGGGAGCGTATAAGGCAGAGGCGTGGAACCGGCTGGCACATGATCTCACCAGTGCCACAGGCATTCCGAGGACTGGTGAACAGGTCTGTCACCACCATGCGGACCTGAAGCGATGAAAGGAGGACCAACTGAACCGATGGATCCAGGAGAACTGCCATTTGCCCAATGCCCCACTACTGAGTAAGTATCCATGTAATTAAGTATGTAAGAAATGCTATCCTAGCCTATAGTATGGTTAGGTATGTTACAATATTCCTTCATTTATATTACAGCTGCAGGTGTTCGTTCCGCGAATCGGCAAGCCTATGCTGATAGGCTGTCGAGGTTGCGCCACCAGGCAGGTTAGTAATTATTCTGCTGGTATTGTTATAGAATATAAGTGGGACAGCTTGTAAAAGTGTTCAGTGTTGTAACCCAGTAATAAAGGTCAAATAAGCCTAGAAGAAAGATTCTGCTAGTATTGTAAGATTAGATAAGTGATGCAGCCTGGAAAAGAGTATTGCAAACCAGTAATAAAGATTAAACAAGTCTCAAATACAGTTCCCACCTGTACTGTAATATCAGATAACTGCTACAGCCTGAAAATGAGTGTTGCAATCAATCATCAAATGTAGCAGGATGCTTTACCGGAACACAGCCAGATATGAACATATATGAATAAAAATGGAATGTATATTAATGTAGCAGTAACATCTCCATCACCAACATTCCTAAGGTTACATACAGGAAACTGTACTAATAACTGGAAATTACCGCCCCATAAGATTGACGAGCCTTGTCTGCAAAGCTATGGAGAGGATCATAATGGAACTCATAAATAAAGACATTGGGGACCTACAGACACTGGATCCTACCCAATTTGGCTTTGTCAAGGGCAGATCCTGCCTCTTGAACTTGGTCGACTTTTTCGAAACAGTCACTAAGGCCATTGATGAGGGTAAGGCAGTTCACACAGCCTACCTTGACCTAGCAAAAGCGTTCGACACAATACCCCACTCGGGCATCATAGAAAAGCTCACCAGCTTAGATGTAATCCCATATGTCACAAGATGGGTTGCAAACTGGCTCAAGGACAGAACACACAGGGTTAGAGTTGCTGGTGCCATGTCAGACTCTAAGCCGGTCATGAGCGGTGTCCCACAGGGCTCAGTCCTGGGCCTCCTCTTGTTTGGCATTTATTTTTCTGAAGTGCAGGCAAACATAGGGGGATTGTGGCTGACAAAAATTGCAGATGACTGCAAACTGGGCACCATAATTGACACTCCATCAGACACAGACATCCTCCAGAGAGGTCTTATAGAAATGGATAACTGGTGCCAGAGCCATGGCCTTAAGCTAAATGCCAAAAAATGTATAGTCATACCCTTTGGGAAAAACAAGGTAACCCCTAATTACCACATAGGTGGTAATCCATTAAACACGGAAGAAGTTATCAGGGACCTGGGGACCCAAGTTGACAGTAACCTCTCTTTTGACACTCACATTGCCAAAGTGGTTAGGAAGACCTTCTACATTGCCCACCTGATCATGAAGGATTCACATCCAGATCAGGAGAGGTCATTGTACCCTGTACTCTTCACTTATCAGACCAATGATTGAGTACAACGCCCATTCGAATGTACCTTACCCGACACCTGCAGCAGTTGGAAAGACCCCAAAAGTTCCTCACCAAAAGGATAAAGGGGCTCAAACATATGTCATACGATACCCGACTGAAGAAACTCCAGCTCTATTCAGTCGCATACCGTCTGCTCAGAGATGATCTGTGCCTGACATACAAGGCCATGTCCAACCCAGAATTAATGGACATGCTCCACCTCAAAAAATCCAAATCCACCAGAGCCATGAGAGCAAGAGACTTAAACCTCAACACGGATATAAATAGGACGTGCTGGAGGGACAGATTCATCACCCAGAGACTCCCTACACTATGGAACAGAATCCCAGTCCATGTGAGGCAGAGCCCCTCACTGACTCTGTTCAAGAGAAATCTTGACGAGTGGATGGGAGATCGTAAGTTTACCTCGGGAATCATCTCTGTGTCACTGCTGGACAGAGGCACAGCAAACTAATGGGTATAGTATTCTCATCCTAAGGGGTGGTGAAAGCCACACACACTCTGGCTAGGCTTATAAATGCCCTAGGGCAGATAGCCTAGTATGAACCTATGAACCTATAATACATGTAGGGGATATATATCTGCATCTACTAGGAATGTACAGTATATGTATAGGTAGTTTCAGTTGTTAATGTAATATTTCTCCACCCTATCCTATTTTCACAAATTATGCCATTCCACACCAAACTGGGTATGTGTATTCACAATTAATTCCCATGGACATTTGTCCTGTTGGTTTATACATATCTGCATGTACATTGATGAATGTGCCCTGTTCACATAGCCAAACCTGATGGCCTGTTGCCACCAATCAACCCTGCATGCTGTTGGAATGTCCACTGTTGTTCTAAATATGCATGTGTTATGCTTGCTGCTCAATGTTTGGAATTCATGTGTGTTTGGTTAATGGGAATACTGATGCAAGCTGTTACAACTAATTTTGAATGGTGTTGTTTGTTACTAACCCAAAATACCATAAAATACTGCTAAACATAGGACAACAGGGAAGGCGGGTTCCAGCGGACCCACCTCTCCCACCTCAGCTGGTGAGTGCACCTGGCACCAGTGTCCAGGCCGGAACCTCCTCCTCTGGTGGCCCTGTGCCACCTTCAGGTGGAAGCGCTGCGGGGGATGGGGCTCATCCCCTCTCTGCAAGCGTGGCTGGAGGAGATCCTCCACTCACCCTCCATAGGGTCCAGTCTGTGGTGCGTAGTGAGATCAGGCATTCTGTGACTGATCCCCTATGTCAGCTTGAGGTGAGAGTGGCGCAACTCATGGGTGTGCCTGCCTGTCCTATCCAACCCCCAGCACAGCCCTGGCCTGGGCTGTGAAGGTGCAATGGTAACTGCCCATGGGAGGGGATCTCAGTTCCACTGTTGCCATCTGTGGGCTCATGGGCTTGCGATATCCAAACATCCATCCCCGTCAGTTGTGTTTACCCCCCACATGTGTCATACTCAGCCCCTGTATGCGTCTTGTTTGTCTTGTCTGTTAACCTCCCCAACCTACCTCCCCAAATATACCTACTTCCTGTACCTCACATTCCACTCTCACCTGAAAAAAAAAATAAAAAAAGGGCACTCTGTTCTCACAAAAAAATTACGCCCCATACATAGCTGCCCATTTCACATTCATGTCTGCTGGACATGTAAACTGATAATTACAATTGGCTGTACAACATATTTTGTTGTCCTCACCCCTCTCTCAGGGGTGGAAGGTGTCAAATCTCACTCTAAATTTCTAACATATGCCTTCCCTACATCCTTCCTGCACATGCCGAGCTTGTTTTCCTACTGTCCAACCCTCTTTGTGCCCCCTTTTTCACCACTTTCCTATTTCCCCATTTTCTTTTCTTTAAAAGAAAATAGCACGGGTGTTAGCGGGAGTAAGCACTTTTAAGTAGTAGTCAGTGGGTGTGCGCTTGTGTGCACTTAGCTAAGTGTAGATAAGCACAGCTAAGCATCGCACAAACTCATGCAAACCCGCTTACAACTGCTTAAAAGTGCCTTAGTCACTCTGTATGACAAGGCCTGTAGTCTGCTCATCAACAAAATAAAATACCCATGTCAGTCTTGAACCCAGGACCTTTGAAACACTAGAATGCATGAATTACCACTCAGCCACAGCAGATACACAAGAACTTGGTGCTGAAAGAAATATATCATGAAATACAAGGAGTGAATGTAAAGGGAAAATAGGAAGGCCATTACACAAAGCTTGTTCTGTGTATCTTTACTGGCAATTCTTTTGGAATTGCATTACATTAGTGTGATAAGAGAAACAGCCATGCTAGTAGGTAATAATATTACAGTAGCACCTTACAGACCCCACACAGTATCAGAGCAGGATAAACACCGCCATATTTGAATAGGTAAGAGGCCAGACCTCCCAACTGTGACTGATTTACAGGGATGTCCCTGATTTGCAAACACATGTTAACTGTGCCCCACTGACTCCCTGTGAAATGTACTCACAGTAGGCAGAAAGATGGGGAATCCCACATAATGGTAACTGTCAATAAGTTACAGTAGACACTACTTGCATGTCAGAAATGGTGTAGTAATACATATGCTCAAAATACCCCACAGTCACAACTGCAGAATATCTGAAATATATCACGGTGTATCCCACTGATATGTACCTTTCCCTGAGGCTGGTCAAATATATACCTGAGAGTATCTGAGACCTGGAAGTGCCAGAAACACACAGGTATATCAGCCTGTCTGCTGTTAAACACTCTGCGAATAGCTGTAGAATTACTTCCACAAGCATGCCCTTATGTAGGAGTACAACACAGAAATATCAAAGGATGTAGCCATCTAACATACTAATGACATTATAGCAGTTCACAAGCACTGCATGTGCCTGATATTCATAATTGTTAGTACAATATACTTAGTTGTCCTCACCCCTCTCTCAGAGGTGGAAGGTTTCAAATGTCACAGCAAATGTCAAACATATGTACAGCTATTGCAGTTAAAGAAATGTGCATCTATGGACCTTCCCTACACCCAGCCTGCACATCCCTAGCTGGTGTCCCCACTGACTTCCTGCTTCCCGCTTACAACTGTTTAAAAGTGCCTTATTCACTCTGTATGACAAGGCCCCAGTACTGCTCAGCAGCAAAATAAAATACCTTTGTAAGTGTCAAATCCCAGACCTTGGGCTCACCAGACTGCATGAAGTACCACCAAACCACAGCAAACATATAAGAACTTACTGTTGAAAGAAATATATCATGCATTACAAGGAGTGAATGTAAATGGAAAATAGGAAAGCCATAGTAACACATTCCAGTAAAGACAAATATCAGGCATTCAAGGAGCGAATGTAAAGGGAAAATACAAAAGCCATAGCAACACATTGCAAGAACTACTGTTGTATGCCAGTTAATCCACAAATCCCACAGGAAAGTACATACTTCCATGTAAACAGTGTTAGCATTAGCAGGTGTGAGTTAACATACACACTGAGAAGAGTGCACTGGAAGAAGCAACAGTCAGGTTTCAGTACAACATGCATTTCAGTGGCTACAACACAGCCTCAGATATGAGTGATATACCAACCTTCTGACTGACACAACAGTGTCCACAGCAAACCAGCATGGTCCCCACCTTGCAAAACTGAAAGGCCTACGCCTACCTAACCTATCATTTTATAGCAGTGTCCTGAAATCACAGTGAGAACTGCAATTACAATTGCAGCGAGATAGAGATAGAGATAGAGATAGAGATAGAGATAAGACAGAGACCAAAAAAAAAAAAAAGCCAGCAAGCAAGCCAGCAAGCAAGCCATCCAGCAAGCCAAAAGAAGAAAGATGTCAGAGACAAAGGTAATGTAAACTACATAATCTAATAATCTACATACTGTGAACCCTCCATATGTGTTAGCAGTCTGTATCTATATGTATATGCAGATGTACATAGGGCAAGGGACATACTGCAACTGTTAGTGAAGGCTGGACATACATATGTAGTTGAAGGTTGCTATGTGCACATATCAATATAGGTTGTAGTGTGTGGCATTGAAAACAGCATGCAGTGCAGGTATATGTCATGTGGTGGTGAACTTCTGTGGGACTGAGCCAGTGAGGCCTGCTACAGCTATATGGCCTGAGGACAGCATAATGCATTCTGCACAACACTGTGCAATATCATTACAGAATGGTATGTCTCAACTGTTTCAGATGTGATATTCCCACCATGAAAGGTGGGCAGTCTATGTGCCTACATGTGCATGTATATGTACAGCAATGGATGTTTAGAAGTGTGTGTGTGTGTGTGTGTGTGTGTGTGTGTGTGTGTGTGTGTGTGTGTGTGTGTGTGTGTGTGTGTGTGTGTGTGTGTGTGTGTGTGTGTGTGTGTATATATATATATATATATATAGGTTCATAGGTTCATAGGTTCATACTAGGCTATCCGCCCTAGGGCATTTATAAGCCTAGCCAGAGTATGTTTGGCTTTTGCCGCCCATTTTAAATTAATTTTGCTATGCCCTTTTTCGAGGTTAGTATACTGTGCCTCTGTCTAACAGTGACACAGAAGTCATACCCTGAGTAAACCTACAATCTCCCATCCACTCATCAAGATTCCTCTTGAAGAGAGTCAATGAGGGACTCTGCCTAACCTGGACTGGGATTTTATTCCAGAGTGAAGGGAGCCTCTGGGTTATGAATCTGTCCCTCCAACATGTCCTATTTATTTCCGTGCTGAGGTTCAAGTCTCTCGAGTGTGTAGCTCGATGGGATTTGGATTTTTTGAGGTGCAGCATGTCCCTTAATTCCGGGTTGGACATGGCTTTATATGTCAGGCACAGGTCACCTCTGAGCAGGCGGTATGCCACTGAGTAGAGCTGGAGTTTCTTTAACCGGGCAGCATATGGCATCTGTTTGAGCCCTTTGATCCTCTTGGTGAGGTACTTTTGGGGTCTTTCCAGTTGCTGCAGGTGTTTGGTAAGGTACATCCCAAAAGAGGCATTGTACTCAATTATGGGCTTGATGAGGGATGAGTAAAGAGGCACGATGACCTCCCTAATCTAGATGTGAATCCCTTCATGATTAGGTGGGCTATATAAAATGTTTTTCTAACCACTTTGGCCACGTGGTTGTCAAATGAGAGATTGCTATCAACTTGGGTCCCCAGGTCCCTAATTACTTCTTCTGTACTTAATGGATTACCACCTATGTGGTAATTTGTGGGCACTTTGTTTTTGCCAAAGGGGATGACTATACACTTTTTGGCATTTAGCTTGAGGCCATGGCTCTGGCACCAGTTGTCTGTTTCTATGAGGCTGGAGAGTCGATTATGGTGCCCTGTTTGCAGTCATCTGTGAACTTGGTCAGCCACAGTCCTTCTGTGTTGGCCTGTACCTCCGAGAAATATATACCAAACAAGGAAGGTCCCAGGACTGAGCCTTGTGGGATGCCACTTGTAGCTGGTTTGGGGTTTGACATGGCTCCAGCATTTCTGACCATGTGGTTCTGTCCTTGAGCCAGTTTGCAACCCATCTACCCATCTAGTGACATGGGAGTTTATATTGAAGCTGGTGAGCTTATCTATAATGACCAAGTGGGATATTGTATGGAAGGCTTTTGCGAGGTCCAGGTAGGCTGTGTGGACCACCTTCCCCTCGTCAATGGCCTTGCTGACTGTTTCAAATGACTCAACCAGGTTTAAGAGGCAGGATCTGCCCTTAACAAAGCCAAACTGGGTAAGATCCAGTGTTTGTAGGTCCCCAATATCTTTATTTCTGAGGTCCATGATGATCCTTTCCATAGCTTTGCAGACCAAGCTAGTCAGGCTTCTGGGTCAACAGTTTGCAGTATCCATTGAGGCACCACCTTTGCGGAGAGGGACCACTGTTGCTGTACACTGCTCTTTGGTTACATATCCTGTGGTAAGGCTGAGATGGAACAGTGGTTTTATGTTTGTGTTCAATTCTTCTTGGGGTTCATGTTGGACACAGGTCAGGGCACTGTCTGGTCCCATTGATGCTGTGTGTTTTGCTTTGGAGAGGCTGGCTGTTACCTGAGCATCTGAGATGTCAGGGGGCCAGCACTCTGCTGGGATAGATATTTGCCCTTTTGGTGGGGAGGGGGGGAGAAGTTTGCACTGAACCTGTCAGCTCGGATGTTGGCAATGTCTGTGGGTTTGGTGTATTGTTTGTCATTTTGGACTAGTTCTGAGCATATCTGGGAGTTCCCACCCAGGTTCCTACCATAACTAAAGAAAGCCTTGTGATTATCCTTAGTGTCCTGTACATTTTTTATCTCAAAGATGGCCTTAGATGATTTTATGTGTGGCCGTAGTTTTTCAATAATACTGATCAGAGATGCCTTCCCTTTTTGGGATTTTGCTCTATCATATAGTAGCTTCCTCCTTGTATTGTATGTTTTTTTTATGGCTGGGGTCCACCAGACAGGATGCCTGCCTTTGGAGAATTGGATATTGGTTTTATTTGGGATTGCATGATCCATGCATTCCAGAAGGTGTTCATAGAATGCATTTATAAAGGGTTCTGAGGTCTGGGCCATATTTTCCACAGGCACAGGGGCTGTGAAGGATTCCGCCTCGATTTTGAGGAGTGTGACATCTACTTTAGTGAAAAATTTTCACTGTGGTTTTCTGGCCATGGGCTGGGGTCGGGATGTGAATATCCAGTGAGATTACTCTATAGTCTGATCTTACCAGTGAGGGATACACTTCTGGTCTTGGGCATAGAGTCCCCATGTTGGTGATGATCAGGTCCAGTATATTTTTCCCCTCTTGTGGGAGTGGTAGCAAGTTGTTCCATAGCATTTGAGTTTATAAATTCTAGGAACTTTTGGGCTAGGGTGTTGCAGCTAGGGTAATGCTCCCAGTCTATGTTTGGGTAGTTGAAGTCACTCAATATAATGGTGTTTGGGGGAACCTTCATATTTTCATGTGTTCTCCAGTCAGCCAAGTGTGGTTCCTGGGTTTAGGAGTGTGGTCTGTAGCAGGCTATGAACTGGAAGGCGGTTTTACCCACTGTTGGTTGCACATGGATAGTCTCTGATGCTTCATGCTGTGCCACCAACCTGGGGGTGTGGGTATCTTTGACAAATATTGATATTCACCCTCCTGTTGTAGTTTGTTCCATGTTTTGTGGCTGTAAAGCATGGTATGAGGTGTAATCTGTTAGTGCTAGGGTGCTCTTGGGAGCCTTGAACCAGGTTTCTGTTACTGCACAGATATCAACATTCTCCATGCTGAGGAGAGTTTGGAGTGCGTGCATCTTGCAGTTTAGACTTCTGGCATTGAGTAGCATTACTTCTAGTTTCTTATCCCTTGTGATACCTATGGAGGTGGGTTTGTCTTTTGAGCCTTACCTACAAAAGGCACTATGAGGGTGACAAGAGCCTTTGGCAATATCCAACAGGCCACAGGTGACAGGTGAATGTCATCCCTAGTGAAGCATCATGTCTTGTCGAGCATGTCATCCCAGGCTGACAGGCATTGGATCCCCTTTCACTGACACCAATACTTAAGCCAATTGTTGTAATTGATCATCTTGTCTTCATATTGTGGCATCATGTTTGGTGAGGGTAGGATGATACTCAAGGTCATCAAGTTTACATATACTACAAGGTGGTAAATGCTGTTTAGCACTACCTTACATTGCTTAACACATGGCAATCATGCCTCAGGTGGTGCTGCAGGGCTGCCTATGTTGGATGCACATACTACACTCCCTGCACATGTTTGAAAGCAGGTTGTGTCAACTTAGGCATCCCTTTCACTATATGTGGGAGTCAGAGAGAGGTATAATTTTCAGGGTTCCTACTGAGCCAGTGTATGTGCTATGTGTTGCCTCTTTGCCAAGGCCAAGGCATACTGGGCACGCCTCCTTCTGCCTACTGGGGCAGGCTCAGGTTGTTCCTCCTCTGAGTCACGCTCTGCTTGTGATGGCTTTGGCAATGGTGGGGGGCTGTTTGGCCCAGGCCTATGCTGGTCCTGCTGCAGCTGTTTTCGCAGAATCATATTATGTAGCATAGCACATACCATGACAATTTGGGTACATGTAGTTGGTGAGTATTGCAAGGCTCCACCAGATGTGTCCAGGCACCGGAACCATGACTTGAGCAACCCAAACACACGCTCAATTACATTTCGTGTTTGTGCATGTGCCTGATTATGGCGTTCCTGTTCAGGTGTGTATGCATTTCTGATGGGTGTCATCAGCCATGGCTCCAGTGCATAGCCAGCATCCCCCACTAAGTGACCATGTGGGATGCCCCCATTGACAAATGTCTGGTACAGCTGTGTCAGATGCCAGATATGGGAATCATGGTAGCTTCCAGGGCAGCCAGCACACACATCCATTATTATGCCCTGGGCATCACACATGACCTGGCAGTTGATGGAGGGGAAGCCCTTGCGGTTAATGTAGGCCCTACCCTGCTCACCAGCTGGTGCTTTGATGCATATATGCGTGCAGTCTATTTCACCCACTACCTCAGGGTATTCTGCTATTTGCTGGAAGAGACGCATATTGCTGGCCAATTCCTCATGGGAATTGGGGAAATATACATGATCACTGACATGTGCTGACATGGCATCCAGGAACTGGTGCAGTACCCTGGATGCTGATGTCTGTGATATCCCCATCATATCACCAGTTGGTCTCTGGAAGGTACCTGTTGCTAGTATTCTTAGGCCAACACATACCTTGGTTTCCACTGGGATGGGTTCCCCTCTGTTGGTTCTGTGTGTGAGACGTGGCCTGCACAGCTCAACAATTTTCTGCAGGAGGTCTCTGTCCACTCTACAGCAGTCCACTATCTCCAGCTCATGTAACCCCTGGTAGGTGACCCTGGGCCTGTATACTCTTCTCCGTCTCCTCATTGTGGGTTGTTTGGCAGCATTTGCATTGTCACCACCCTCAGCATGTTGCATATGTTGCCTTATAACAGCAATGGCAGTCCCTAGCATTTTTTGTCTGAGTGAAGCTTTTTCAGTTTTCACTTCTAGTAGCTTACTCCAGTGTTGAAGTGTCTCTTGAGAGAAACAAACTGCACTGTTGTTTGCAGAGTTTTAAGTGCTGGCCTGGGCTAGCGTTCTGCCTGTGTAATTGCCTGATTCTGATTGTTTTCACCTGCTAGCTCTACTAGTATTCCCTGGTAACTTCCTACTATTTGTTGTGCTTCCTTTTTCCTTTCTGTTTCCTCAGGGGGGAGCGACACGCATACAAGTGCAAACATGCTCACAACAGCTCACATGCATGCACACATGCTTAGACGGACTAAAACTTGCTTATTCAGGTTAAAACACGCGCACACCAGCACAAACGTGCTTACAGGTCTTTAAACAGCCTTATACATGCTTACTCCAGCTTACACGTGGGCACTCACGTTTTCACGTGTGCACTCTGTCTTACTCGAGTTTACAGGCGCACACACGCGCGAATACCCGCTCAGCAAGAAACTTTGGTGTTATCCACAGTATACACCTTCCATTTCTTAGCTTTCCCTGGCCTACCTGTTGACACACCTCTTTCTATGATGTCTAACTGACAGCTCACACATGCCACTCTGCTCCTATGAGCTTCACTACTTTCATACATACCCCCCTTGCGATGTCACCTATCTCTTACTCTGTTACTCCCCACATCCTATGCCTACACTCCACTGACTGTGCTCATTTGCTATGTAAAAGTGTGATTCACTATCCTAACACTCATTTACATAGGATTGCCTATTAATGCTTGGTTACATGTCTTAGACTGGGCTTCTCCCCTTAGCAACCCCTACTCGGTGGCCATGTTGTCTTCAGCCTGCTATTCCCTTACATTGTAATTTAACAGTTTTCAAAGATTCCACGTTTGTGGATTTTATTTTCTTATTTTATGATTTTTTTAGCGCACCCTGTTTTCGCGGTGCTGCGCTACGCTTACATCGGAAATCGCAGAAAAAAATAAAGTATTTTTATTTTAATTTTGCATCTGGGACCATTTCCAATGGCCGTATATTTGGCCATTGGCATGCTTCCTCAACCATATGCAACCTTTATTTGGAGCTGACAAGGCTCCATTGTACTATTTATAGAACGGTACTCATTTGTCAACTGAGAACATTTCTGCAGCTAACACAGCTCCTACTTGGACAGGTTTGTGCTTCCTGGATCGCAAATTTACCTCATTTGCATGCCTTTCAGCTGCAGGTGAGGTCATTTGCATATCCCAGCCCTGTCCGTGTAGAAGACGTTTTAGGAGCTCTCTTACACACCTTTACAAGCTGTTCCTGGATCGCTTGTCGGACATGATTGCTGCATGGAGTCTTACTCTACTGGTACACTCCGTGCAAGCCATCGTGAATCCGGCAGTATGTGTCTGTGCTGTCATAACATTTGTATGGACTCAACCATATTAACTGATCTTCAGCCTGGTACTCAATTCACACCACAGTCTGCAGTCAATAAGTGGCATGTATTTCAATGAATATCATTAAATATACTGCTAATGCACAAAGCTAAACATTTAGAGTCCAAAGTCCAATGAAGAATGCTCACTGATAGCTTGTCACAGCAGTACTCAAATGGGGAGACTTTGCTTATGTGACAAGATATTTTCCTTTACCATGATGCTTTGTGACCTCAGAATTAACAAATCAGATTCTAGTCCAGGATGTGTGAGTGACAATGCCTCTACAATACCAAGGGACGTTTTTTCAAAATAAAATTAATTATATCGATTTACATTCACTGCTGATGGATGTAAATTAATTTTTGGTCTGTTCTATCAACTATCTCAGATGACTTTTTGAATCTCATAGTTTGTTCATTTACTATGACTTTGCTTGAACTGAAAATTGTTTCCAACAGTAGTACATGGATGTGCCAGGTTAAATCATTTAGTCATTCATTCACTTGCTTAGTGGTCATTGTCAATCACCTTACTATAGCATTTTTGCACCTCTATCTGCAGCTCTGTTTTTCAGCTCTAATGACTGCTGTTGCTGCAATTGGACTAAATGGTGGGATTACAGGAACTAGCTTAATGTCAAAGAACATCTTATATTTACAGAATGACTGACAGTAGAAAGGAAGGCTTCTTCCTCCCTTTTGTCTCCAAACGAGTCTGAATTGTTGTTGGAACCACCATTAGGATGCCAGGCAATTTAACCCCTAATGGCAGTTAGAGGAGAATTCAGTAATGCAGCCAATGAAGGGGGAGAATTTGCATCTAAATACATCAGCTCATCTGGATTATCTGTCGGGTTTAAGCACCTTACTAAGAAATCTGTGCTTGAAACACCTACTAATGCCGAGCATCTACCAGACATAGATGTATCCAAGGAGTGTTAATTCCATCCTGGAACCCTGGAACAATCGGATGCATTATTTCATGAGTGTAGTACCAGTTAATCTGGAATTGCATACAAAAAGTTATTTTGAAACTATGAATACCAAGTGGCAATATGTTAGAGTTATTCATCTAAGAAACTCTTTGGGGACAACTAATTATCTTTAAGAAATAATTTGCGGCATTATTGAGGTTAATCTACCCGGCATCACACAATATGGATAAGGTTATTATTAACAAATTTGAGTCTATGGGCTTTTTTGTTTTCTCCAGCTTCTGTTACTGTGTAGGTTAAACTATAATGAACTTCCCAGTCATTTGAATAATTTCATTCCAGATGGAAATGTGGGGTTAATAAAGTGATTCACTGCTAGTTAACAACAGAATAATTAGTTTTCTGCATTTCTAAATGAGTCTTAGTTCTGGAATTTTTAGCAAGGCTGGTGTTTCACTTTTAGGTAAGAAAACATTTGAGGCATTCATGTGCTTGTCACGTGTGCACATCTGTGTGTGCACATCAGGTAATGAGTGCACTTGCTGTCACTGAACAGTATAACTTTTGTATAGTTATGCAATATTGACTGTGGCAGTTCACACTGGGCTGATAGTAATGTATTAATGCAATGTAAATTTTGATATGTTGTTTTTTTTTCTGTGTGTGTTTGGGGGAGTAATTTGTTTTCTGCTACAGATGAAAGCAACATGTTGGCTTTTTGAACTGGTTTTAGTTGTATCACATAGGTGGCACTTATGTTACTGGAAATACTTGGATTAACTAAGGTCTGGTTATGCTGCCAACTTAGTCCATTTGTATAATACCACAAAATACTACAAAACATTCAGCTTGGTTTTCAAATAAACAGAAAGCTGGAGTGTTATGAAATGAATCAGTACAGAGGTTTATAGCTATAAGCTGTGACCTTTAGTTGAGGGTTTGAGACCATCAGTCTCCATCTGCCAAATGTGTAACTTTGAGCAACTCACTTAATGAAAAGTGCTCTTGGGAGGTGTCTGAATAAAAGTCCATGTGGATTAGTGCTGTACCCTTGTTAACACCCTTTTGCAGTTGTTGCAACCAGGAAATGTTCTAAAGGTGAAACATTTAAAATACATCTTACTGAGAATTAATACATGATTGTCATTAGTGAATGAATGGCTTAGAAAAGGACAGCTGTTATCCATTATAGTACATATGCCTTAGGGAAAGGAAACATGCTATCTATTAAAAGTGGATTATTTTCTATCATGTAAACGAATTAGTGGAAAGTATGGAAAAATGAGTGAACTGGGAACGCCCTTGGTTCTAAGTTGAAATCTGTTTCTCAGGATACTCAATTTTATTTTGCTTTTATAGCTTATGTGTTTGAAATACACGAGTTATTGATGATTAGAAAAACTTAGACCAAGTAACTTGGCTAGTTAATTGCAGAAATGCTGTTAGATTTCTAGTGCTCTTGTTATGTGTTTGGCACAGTCATACAGATTTTAGTTAATTCCACCTATACTATTCATAAGCAAAAGTTTATATATAGTACAGATAGAATAAATAAAACTGTAAGAGTAAAAATGACTCAGACTATAAAATGAGAACCCACCCTTCTAAAGTACTAGAATCGACAGTGTCTAAATACATGTATGCAATTTTATATGTTATGGTAAATGCCTTGTAGACTTGCAGTAAAAAAAACAAAAGTGTATCACCTTTCAAGATGTTTCCACCCTTTTACATTCATTGCAACCAGGAAGTGTTCTAAAAAATGGCAATGCTACAGTGAGCTGACGAAGCTAAAGAAAGCCCATTTCCATGGCCTCTTTCAGCACCTTGAATGTTTTTAGTAAGGAGGATTTTGAGGAAAACTGGACCAAGATTGGCACAGGATCCTTTGGACAAGTGTTCAAAGTTAAACACAGGCTATGGAGAACAATCTATGCAATCAAATGTTGTCCTGTCATCTTTTACGACTCAAGCTTTCACAGGTAATAACTTCCTTAAACAAAAATGCAGGTGTATATACTGCCTGGGAGAGATTTAGTACAGCAATGAAGTGCTACTGTTTTTGCAGTGATGTACTAACACAATTAAATTTCCTGACTGAATTAATAGACCCTAGTGATTGAAAATATAGATATGTATTTATTTCTCTCTGTGCTACTTGTGTAGTTTCACTTGATTTACCAAATGGATCTGTTGTTTTAGGGTAAAGTCATCAGTGCGAGAATGTTAATAGCTTCATCAATGTCACTTACTGATCAGGTTGGGGGAAGAGATTCGAACCTTGGTCTCACAGCTTTATAGTCCATAGTTTGACTTGCTATATAATAGTGTCAATAAACAGGCAATATTTTATTGCAGCTTATACCTGAACTTTTATCTTGACTCCCATTTCAGATTATGTTATTAATATCTGATAGTTTCTTTGCAAAGTTACAAAGATTGAAGATACAATTTTATCATGTAATTATTTATCATGTTTGATAAACACAGTTTTTTTTTAATAATAAGGTAAATGCAGGAGTTAAAATAAGGGAGAAAAGCTCTGCGGACAGTGATGAAACAAGAATAATGTCAATGAGTCACAGCAGCTTATGGCAGCTAAGAAACAGTTGCGAGATAATAATACTTGCGTGGATTATTATTTTGTTTATGAGAACAGTTTTTAATAAACTTACTACTGGATGCTTTGTGTTTTCTGTTTCATTGTGATTAAGTATTGCCATTTTAAATAGAAATTAGATTCTGATGGCACATAAGGATGACCTTATACAAGTCCTACCTATTTTTACTACTATTTATTGAATTATTGCTCTCTACCTCTCCATAAGAATATCCTCATGCTTTTACCCTCCATTCATAAATGTTGTCACTACTGTTTTTTTTTTTTTTGCCATACTACTTATTCATAAAGGCTGCTTCATTTATGACTCTTTCTGTAATATGATGCTTCTTTATATAGGTTCATAGGTGTGTTCTAGGCTAACAACCACACAGTTCTTTTTAAGCCTAGCCATGTATCCCAAATCTCTGACAAGTTCTGGTATCCTTGATAAGTGTAAGCAGGGGCTTAGGAGATGAGCTATTTACAGGCTGCCTGTGTCCATTAGAGACATAGTTGTCAAGCCAAGGATGAATTTCCTGTTGCCCATCCAATTGTCCAAGTTACACTCAAATTGGGTTAGGGGAACAACTGTGCTTCACATGGATGGGGAGCTTGTTCCAAAGAAGGAGTAGTCTCTGGGATACATACCCATTTCTCTAGCAGGTCCTATTTATATCTCAAGCAGGCTTTAAGTCTTTAGAACCAGTAATTCTCATGCTGTTTGTCTATCGGATATGTAAGAGGTCCATCAGGGTGGGATCAGTCAATGCCTTGTATCTCAGGCATAGATGTCTCCGCAACAGCATGTCATAGACAAAATACAGGGATAGGGCCTTGAGGTGGTCTGTATAAGACATGTTACTTACATCCTATATTCTTTTAATGAGGAATCTCTGTTGCTGTTCTAACTGTTGGATGTGCCTGGTTAAGTGCATACCAAAGGGAGCACTGTACTCAATGACAGGTCTGATGAATGCCAGATATAGTGGAGCAATGACCTTCTTGGACTTCGATACCATACCTTTGTTTACTAGTTGTGCAACATAGAGTGATCTTCTTACTACTGTAAATACATGATGGTCAAAGGCTAGATTACTGTCTATGTGTGTCCCCAAGTTCCTGACTACAGTGTCAGCAATTAGAGGTGTGTTATCAATATGATAGTTACTAGGGGTGAGTGACTTCCTGAGGGATACTGTTATGCATTTCTTTGCATTTAGTTTTAGTCCATGGTTCTGACACCAGTTATATGTCTGTTTCAGTCCTTCCTAGAGAACATTTGTGGCAGTGCGGGATTCTATGACTGCTCCTAATTTGCAATAATCTGCAGATTTGGTCAGCCAGAAGCCATTGACATTGGCCTTGACTTCAGAGAAATAAATGCAAGAAAGGAGTGATCCCAGGACTGATCCTTGATGGACTCTGCATCTGGTTGGCCTCCCGAGTTCTAACTTCCTGGGTCCTGTCTGTGAGCCAGCTGGGTATCCACTGGGTAACATAGGGTTCATACCTAACCTATTGAGTTTGTCAACAATACCAGAGTGGGATATTGTGTCAGATGCCTTGGCCAGGTCAAGGTAGGCAGTGTGAACTGTTTTGCCTTCATGCATTTCTTTGGTGACCTTCTCAATGACGTCCACCAGCCCTTGATTAAACCAAATTGGGTTGGGTCCAGTGTCTGGAGGTTTCCTATGTCATTATTGATCATTTCTATGATAATTCTTTTCATATTTTTACATATGAGACTAGTGAGACTTATGGGTCTGTAGTTTCCAGGATCTGTAGATGGCCTACCTTTATGCAAAAGGATGACTGTTGCTGTTTTTCATTCATGGAACACAAAGACTGTTTG